>NC_044192.1:28940250-28980250 GCF_900880675.1 Sparus aurata
CTCTCATCCATATCACGGTTCCCCATCTTTACCCTCTGCTCCTCTCTCTCTCCCAATAATCTCCTATGAAAGGGATGGGCTGAGGTGTGGGATGGGGGAGGAACAGGGGACACACTCCTCTGTGAAGTAAGTGTCTTCTTTAAGGCCTTACACATGTTTCTGTGTTTCTGCCTCACTGGGGCTGTATGAGCGCCCCGCCGATGGCCCCGGGGCTCTCACTTTGAGCTGTGTTAAGTGTGTGTGAGTTAGAAACGACATGTGCGTGTCTGCTGTGTACAAACGCAGATTCTGCTCCTGTGTGTAGGTGAGGACCACCTCTAAACCTGGCGGGTGGTACACAGGCACCTTTCTGCCAGAGTGTTAGCGCTGAGGCCCCAGCTGCCTGAGGGCCATCCCCCTGTGGCCGCAATGCCTCATGTGAGTGTAGGATGGGAAACAGTTGTCCAAACAGGGCCGTCCAGTCTGGTGGGGTCTGAATATCAGGATGCCTCACCATAGGGAGGCTCTCAGGGACAGACCCTTGGCGTCAGGACCCCGGACTTCATTAAGTTCAGTCGCCAAAGTGTTTTGATGTCAAGATCAACAAGATTTAAGTAGTCCTTGCTTAAAGATACAATATTTTTGTCATAAAATGTATGTTGTTTTGAGTTGTGCACTTGTGTAATACTGTAATTTTATTCAAGGTAATGGTGCATTTCATTTAGTTGCCTGGAGTTTCATGGGAAGGATCAGATGATGTGTCAGAGAGTGAGGAAGGAAGTTGGTGAGTGTGACTTAACAAAGCGATTATAAAACTTCAGTTCATTACCTCGTCCGTAGATGTTTCTACCGGTGTCACGTAGATAGATGGTGGTGGTTTAACAATGAAAACAGCACCTCCCACAATCCCGCGCTTGTTAAGTCTTTTGTTTTGTTTTGATTCAGAGACCCCAAGCAGCAGAAATTACATACTGTGTGTCAGAACGGCCTTCCTATATAACATTTCTATGTTTTTCAAGAAAAGTGCAAAGTCACTGCATCATGAAGGTATGGCAGCGCTATAAGAGTGATATGACTCTGCGGTAGTAAATACAGTAGGTGAGCTGAATGCCCTGTTGTTATACCGCATTACTGTTCTTAGGTATAAAGCCTTTAATCCTCTGAGTATGCTATTTAATCTAGTGGCTGAGTGACGCCTCTGTGCACTTCCAATTGTACGACATGTAGCGCATAAAGCCTTTATTCAGATGTGTTAACCATTGCTCTGTTCTCTATACAAGTGCAAATCGAGTTAACACTCTGTGTTCGCCTGTGTCTACACACCCAGCGCCTGTGTCATTACTCTGCTCACACTGGCAACTGAGCTCATTTTGTAATTCTGTACACACACATACACACACTCCGCACACACACGCACTGCACACACGGGAGCTCCAAAAGGCCACATGTTAATCAGCTGTGAGTTAAACTTGCAGCAGAGAAAAGACAACAGATCAGCTCAATTAACACAAAAAAGAAAGTGCTCTCTGCACACACACTCATACACACATACACACACACGGCCTTAGCCATTGCACCTGCAGCTGAAGGGGCATTGTTCCAACAGCCCCCCTTCTCTCTCCCTCTCCGTCTCTGTCTCACAGTCCCCCTCACTCTCTCTGTCTCTCTGTCTCTCTGTCTCTCTCTCTCTGGAGGAAAGCTGTTTTGTGGCCACTCTTTTCTCTCCACGCAGGGCCTTGGCCTTTCCACAGGGCACCCCTCCTTTCTCCCATTTCCCTGGGTCGCTACTCTCTTTTGGAGGTGCCGGGTGCCCCTCGCCTGCCTCACTGCAAACACAGCTGACAGAGGGCCACTCACGTGCCGCTCCACAGGGCCCCAAAATCCCTTTGAGTGTGCGTACGAGAGTGAGTGTTGAGGAGAAAGTGGGGGTTTGTGTGTTTGAGGAGGATCTGTGCTATTCATCCTATTTCTCTTGATGCTGCGGATGTCTGTCCATTACAATTGTTTGGTTGAATTGTTCCCTGAAAAACAACCAAACATACCATGTAACATAATCTCATTTTTGTAAAATGAGATTATATTAAGACGCAAGAGTTAAAGCAGGGCTTTTCTGGCGCTGCCAGTGTTTTTGCTTATATTCTTTTAATTTGAGAACTTTATTACATGGCAGACAGTTAAAGTCCAGAGTATTACTCCGTAATCCATGCAGCAACATCGTAGCACCTGTGCTCCTGAGTGTGTTTCAGTTTCAGCTTTAAACAGACTCTCACAGATCAGATGGAAATGGAAAAAATGTGAAATAGAATAAATGACTAAATGACTGATATCCGGAGGTTATTATTGACCTGTTCGTTCTGAGAAAGTATGTTTCATCTCCACTCCACTTGGAAAATCATTCTGTCCTTGGCTCTAATGCCGTTTTTGCATTGCTCTCCTCTTTGGCTCCCTGTCCCATTTGTCACCGCAGCCGGTATTGCTCATTCTCACTGATCATCCTATCACAGTGCTATTTTTCATATTTCTCATATCCGCTCCCCTTATCTCTCCTCCAGCGCCTGGGCCAGACACGCAAAACTAATACAGCCTCTGAATACGTGCGCAGAATTCAGTGACCAGAGATCACAGCGGTGTGAAATACATATAGATTTCATACGTTATTCTGTGTTTGCTTGTAATGGGATCGCGCTTATCCCAGTTCCAATAACTCAGAAGATAAAATGAAAGTACACATTGTTGATCAATGAGAAAGTGGAGCTCCTAACGTTCCCTCGGATATGAATTTACTCACCTCACCTAAATTAAGACAGTAGTGGAAATGGCAACCATTGCAGTTATTTGCATGTCAGTCATTCACTGAGCACTTGACGATCAATTTGTGCAACTTCTCACTAAACCACAGAAAAACACACGTGCAGGGATGATAAGGTTGTGTGTGCTTCAAAGCACATGCGCATATGCAACTGTGTGTGTGTGTTTCGAGGCTGTGATGGATGAGCCATTGTAACTGTGTGTTGAGTGGTGTTGCTGGTATTCTAACCATGCTGCCTCTGTGTTTTACTGCCCTGCTGGGATGCTCTTTCATAAAGACCCTGCCTGGCTGCATCTATCTCCCCAGGTTAAAAACAAACACAAACGCCCACCACCACCATTCAGCCTCCCACCCCGGCCTGCTTGGCCTGCCCTCCTCCTTCCCTGGCTCCAACAGCCTCGTCCAGGGGGCAATAAACTCGTTATCTCCCCCTCTCAGATCCTAATCTGACGGCCCGCCGCCCTGCGCGCTGCCAGGTGACCTGGGGTGGGGTAGGGTGGATGGTGGAGAGGGGCTGGGGGGGGTGGTTGAAGCTCTCTCTCCAGCTCTTACTGCTCCAACTCCAGCTCCCCTCCGCTTGCCTTTTAAATCCCTTCAGCTTTCCCTGCCTGTCAGCACCATCTTAACCCCCACCTTCTGCAGCCCTCCCCTGCCTGAGGCTCTGACGACCTCCTCCCTCCTCCTTCTCCTCGCTCTCCTCCTCTTCCCCCCGCCCTTTCAGCAATTAATCCAGCTATTGATCACAGTAAAACTCTAAAAGGCTGGTAGGCTGCAGGCAGACCAGTTAAGGTCTATTCAGGCCGGTGGCTGCACAGGGTCATGCTGCAGATGAAGCAGAGCATCACGGCCAGTGCAGTGGTCCTTTCTCTTGTATTTTATTTCCAGTTCTGACTCAGACTTTTCTAAACAATTTTGCAGATGATATGAAGATAGAAAATAAATCTCCCTCATAAAACTTTTTTTTTTTGCAACAGGGAAAAGCAAGTATTAGCTCCATGCGGTGTAAAACCTAAAAGTTGAGTTTGCTGTATTTTAGTACAGTTGGTTTATGTATCAGTGAGGGTGCGGGGCTTTTGACAGAATGGAAGATTTTGGCAGAATTCCAGTCATTCTTCAGCTCTTTTTGAGGAATGTTTTAAGATACTGTCCCACATTTTGCTTATTGTTCTTTGGATGCAGGGTCAAGACAGGCCCTCCAACAACTTACAGTAAAGTAAAAGCAGACAGATCACACACAGACATGCGGTGACACTCCTTTGGCGGTACTCCACTTTAAAATACATTTGTAGTGTTGATATAACCTGACTACAGCTAGTGTAGCTCAGACAGTGTCCAGGGACCAGTTCATAAGCCAGACCACCACCTGTGATAGCTGCTCAGAAACAATGCTAATGTATGTAAGGTCTGACAGCCTGCCGTCTGGTAATGGAAAATTCCCCAAGATTCACACACTTCCTTAATGACTCATTGTGCAGGTCTCCGGCTGTTCAGACCTTTTTTATCAAAGGTAACTGGATGAGGATATGTGTACAAGTATGTGTGGCAAGTAAGTGTGCTTCCATGTAAACACATGTGAGTGAAATTCTTTGAATCTTAACACTCTTCTCCACTTTAGCAACTGTGATTGTAAAAATTCTCAGGGGGGTTTCCACTGTGACAGATCGGTAAACCACTGTGCTTTTCCCTGCTCGGTGACACAGTCACCCTCTGTGCTGCACATGGCTGACGCTGAGGCTGCAGTCCGGGTCCAGGTCTTTGATGTGAGGAGTGAGGCAGGCTGTTTGGGTGTTTGGGCAGGAGCTGGGACAGACGGGGGCAGAGTGTGATGGAGTGATTACTCTCCTCGCTGCTCTCCTGTCTGCCCTGGCATGAATGCCCCTCTTCATCCACCCTAAAAGGCACATTATTGGCTCGAGGAGAGTGGGATATCCTGGCCACTGACCCCAGAGTAGGGGTCAAGGGGAACAGGGGAGGAAGATGAAAGAGTGCGTAATTATGGGCGAAAGACAAAAAGAAACCTTGTCTCCAAACAACTATTTTGGTGGGAAGGGGGGGGAGAGGGTAGGGTTGAGGGGGGTACAATTGAGATCAAGACATTTTCCCTGGCAAGTTATGTCCTTATCGTGCCCCCTGCCCCATCATGTGAAGCTGTGGCTGGGTTCTGATTGGCAGAGCCGTGGATCTTATCTGATGACGATTGGCCAAGGCCCGCGGGCACAGGAAGTGACAGCATGGTTCCCACAGTCCCACCCCTGTGAGAAACACAGTCAGATGAACTAGGGGAGCGCAGACATCTGTGTGTGTGTGTGTGTGTGTGTGTGTGTGTGTGTGTGTGCGCGCGTGCGTGCGTGCGTGTGTGTGTGTGTTTTAGGTATTCCTTTTCATTTAAACCCTATATTACTGAGCTGCTCTGTTGTTGATTTTTAAGCATATGAGGGAGGGTCTTCCTGCAGACCACTAGGACTCTCGGTCTTTGGCCTCTGACCCTGTGGCAGCCTCAGGGTCTGTGTTTGTCTGACCTTACACGCTCTAACTGGCCATATCACCATTAGACTCTGTGTTTTTCAAGCTTATACTCTAGGGATCCATGTTTCGTTGTTTGCTGTCGGGGCTCGGGGCAATAATGTCTGGGGTTTCTATCAGAAACTAGGCTACCTCTTGAGTTGTTCCCAGAATTAAAGAAGGTTATCTGGGCATGAGCCACTGTGGGACACCACTGTGATGGAGAGCTTTCACTGGTGATCTAGGCCGGATCACTGTTTGGTAATGTGAGGGCTTTGCTTAGGGCCTGTGAATAAGGGAAGTTCCCAGGTTTTGTAGAATGAAGAAACATATTGTCATGAGATTTTATAGTAATAATAGTAAAATCTATTTTTGTTTTTGTTTTGTGTTGTTGGTTATGTGTTTTCTTGTCATGCCATGTGTGTATTTTTCATGAAATTCCATTGAGGGAAAAGCTAAAATCTGGGGCCCAATTGATACCGATGCATCTGTGTTAGGCCAGTATCCGCAAATTAGATTTGCAGGAGTAATTTTGATATCATTGATAGTGACACATCAAAATGGAGGGATGAGCATGATTAATTCGAATATTGTGATTAGTTGTTTGCTAGTTTTAGTGACCGCACTTCATAGATGAGGTTAAAACAACATGCATCAATACTAAAGTTTTCAGAACCTGTCAACAAACCCATTAATAAGAAGAAAATATTCAAATCTCTCTTTCCTCCGCTTTGTGTAGATCACAGCCAACACCTGATAAGGGCAGGCCACCTTGGTTATTCTACTGAATCACAGCTGGTTGAACCTCCATTCTGTCTTTGAGTGCTCCCTGTGATCACCTATTTTGATACAGTCTGACTCAAAGTGTAGCTCTTCACATTCACATATTTTTCTGGGGGGTTTTTTGCCAGACAAGTTGATGATGACTTATAGATGCTACCTGTTATATATGAGCACAGTAGCTCATGCACTGATGATTACAGAATTGGTCTGAGGCGACTGAAAGTAATATGCCTAACATCTTCCAAAAGTTGAGTTTTCCCTGCCCACATTCAAACATGTAGCCATAGTTTTGTAACTTTTCCAGTCTGCGGTTGGTTTTTCAAAAGTTCCCTGAGAGCCAAACCAAGCAAGCCTGGTGTGAATGTGGTTTATGTATCAAAATCTGTGTTGTCAAAGTGACAGCATGCAAGACTCAATGATACAAACATAGCATTTTCTTTGTTAAACAAAATTTGATAAGAATGATAACAGTAAAAATTTCATTACCAAAAGAATATGGTAGAAGGAAGGGACATGATGTTATCATTCCAATTTTTTGGTGCCATCTCTATTGTAGTCAATGATGCATTGACAAGCAGACTAAAACCCAACACATCTATGTTTATGACCTTCGATGAAGAAATGGTTATACAAAATGAAAGCACACACTTCAGAGAACAGGCTAAAGATAGATTTTCCAAATTGGCGCATTAGTTGATTTACTTTTTTCTCCAAATAACACCTAAACATGATCGTAGACATACTTTAAAGTCAGGCAAGTCAAATGGAAATGTTCACCCTGGTAAGTAAAAAAAAGTTGCAAAATCTGTTTTTTTTATCCCTTTTTTTTCCTTAATATTTCGAGCCGCTTTACAATGATTGACAGAGCTAATAATAGCTAATGGCTAATAGCTAATAGCAAACTCAAATTAAACATTTACAAACCTCCTCTGATAATTAATTGCACTACAAACTGTCCTTAAGCTATTTATAAAAAAAAAAACAAAGGTTTACATTATGGGAATTAGAAACTTGTAGAAACACTATTAACAACAAACCAACAAAAAATAATGCAATAAAATTATTAGGCATCTCTGCCATGATCAAATCAACACCTGGCTAATACCTAACGCCTGATCACATATCAAAAACTGCAGATTATTCTTTTCAGCTTAGAGGCTCAAATTTAGTTTACTTATGGTAGCATCACAGTTAAGCTAATTTACAAACTTTAGTCTGTTACTAACCTCAGTTTGAAGCTCCTGTACAACCATAAGATCATGCCAATAAATCACTGAATTAACATACAAATAAAACAAAATGTCCCTTGAAAACACATAAAGCCTTAGCTAAATAACACCACACCAAAATACAGATGCTCCCACAGCCACACTGATACTCTGTGAAACCTAGAGGGGAGAGATGAAGGAGTGTTCTGCCTATTCACTGAGATCGGACAGATCTGGCATTCATGACAAAATGACCATTTCTGCTTTTATTGGTTCTTTTCCATTAATATAAGATGCGTATTATTCCCCATTTTTCTGAATATACTTTGGTGCATTTGATTGTATCACTGTTGATGCCAAATTTGAAACCAAACATGCTGATCAGCAGACTTATGAAAAGTATGAAAGAAAAAAAGGTCAGTGATGACCGGGGCCTTGACGAACCATTAAACTCAAGTTTGAAGTGAGCCCTGCTGTGTTGTTTGGTAATGCTGAGCACTGTGAGTCGTTTTAGCACCAATCTGACTGCAATTTACTATTAATTATATTCTGCAGTGACTATTTACTTTGGTCCCTCCTGTTGGCACCTGGATGCTTTGACTGTTGATGATCCCTTTGATTGCAGAGACATGCCGGTGTATCTCTCAGCTGAGAATCTGAATTTTAGTGCTTGTGATGTACTTGCTTTTTAAGATCATTCACATGCTTCACTTGTGATCTCTCTCAAGTTTTCCTAAATGGAAAGCAATCTGCCCTATTTGTTACTATAATTCGGGAGTAGAAATGGGATTTGAAAGTGATAAGTCAGGCGTTGAATAGCTGACCACTTGACAGCATTATCTAACAGTTGACTGATTAGACGGCTGTGGGCTGTTTGGAGCTGTTAGGGCATGTTTTTACACCTGTGGGCTTAGGACAGGTTAGATGCTGCTGGAGGGCATGTGTTTGGGTTTGCGTGTGTGTGTTTGTGTGTGTGTGAAGGCTGGTGCTGCGTGCCAGGAGATGGATTTAGGTTCTAGTCGGTGAGCAGAGGCGAGCACTCCCTGCTGGCTGATGGATGGAGATCAGGGAGGTGTGGGGCTCTCCTGCCCACCCAGGGATGACTTTATTGGGGATAGGAGTGCTGCCACAGGCTGCTTTACCAGCACAGGACTCAGATTCCTGGCCAAGATTCATGATTGCCCTTTACAGGAATGTGGTCAGGCAGAGGGTACGGTGTGAGTAGGTGTGTGTAGGATCTAGCCTGTGAGCGCTCTCTGCATTTATATGTGTTTAAATGTGTGTTGCTACTCTTGCAGATGTGTTCATGCTAGACTGTGGATCTCCCAATACTCTTAAACCGGGATGGAGAGCTGACACTTGAGGATGACTTAGTGGGAGCAATGAAAGGCAGTCGGTGCTCATCTTGTAAAAAAGTACAAATTTGTGATGAGGGAGAGACGAACCAGCATTAGGAAGGAACATTGGTCTGAGCAGCTTTATTACTGCCAGAGATTTACGCTCTACTTTATTCCCAACTGTCACTCGTAAAAGTAAAGGAGAGGAGAGCAGAAGAGAGGGAGGGGATGATATACTAGCGCGGCCCTATATGATAATCAAACCCAAACAGGAAATCAGTCGAAGGACTTGGCAGAGAGGAGGATGTCATCATGCAGCTGGATGCTCTGATGGGGAACGATATTTCTGTTATTTCTCATTTCACCTTCAGTCAATCTGCCCCTGAGCCTTTTTGCAACAACAAACCCTTTTCTTTTTCAGTGTTTTATAGAAGGAAATTCAATAAGACAACCTTAATAAAAATAATAATAATAATAACGTTCCTGACTCCCATCACTGGCTGCATTGTGCAATACCATAATTGCTATATTATTTTTAATTCTTATCCAACATAAACATCCCAGTGTCATCCATCGTGTCATCTTCAGGGGAGATCTCACTCTGAAAAAAAAAAAAAAAAAAAAAAGAAATGCTGTGACGACTTGAGGAGGAATTTGAAGAACTGTCCCGAGGAGTGTTTCTGAGAAAACAGATAAGATAAACCGATGCAGGAGTTCAATGAGGCATTCAGAGAGATCAACCCCTGTGATAAACCTAAAGATAGTGTGAGGAGAGGGGAGAGATAGTGCAGGTATGTGTGAGGTAGTCAGATTTAGGAGATGCAGTTGGCAGGTTTTGTGTACAACAGTGTTGTTAGATTGTGGTATCTTATTTGAGCGAGTTAGATACACTGAGGTGGTAAGAGTCACTGTGAACAGTGCTCCAGCATGTGGTGTGGGCTACGTGCTGTTGTTTTGCCATGCTTGGCTATATGGGCCCCACTCTCGGACTGCATTGTAAAATCACATTGATCTGGCCTGACAAGGCGTTGAGTCTTATCCCCGCAGCGCAAGCTTAGGGGTTGACGCCACCGGCTGAGGAGGATAGCAGCAGCGGATAAGATGAGGGAGAGGCGAAGATCCTCTGCCTCATCGGCCGCATTAAGAGATGGGAGGAATCTAAAGTGTAAAATCGGCCTCTTTTGCGATCAGTTGGGATTTAGCGCTGGTTTGTGGCAGTCGGCGCCGGCGCTGAGTTCTCCCTCCTGACAGGGTAATCGCCCAGGGGCTTAGCGCCACAGGAAGAACAATACCTCCCACTTCCTCTCATCTCATCTCACGGATGATCTGGACAAAGTACACGTCCACATCGACCATATCTGCCGGAGCGAAGCAGCCGGGGAGAGACAGGAGGATGACAGACCGAGGCCTGAGAGAACGCTTAGAAGTCCAACATGCTGTCAGTGAGGGGCAGGCATGAAGGAATATTTGTGTTTGTCTTAAGTGTGTTTCTTGTTGTGCTGTGTGTATGAGTTTGTGTTCTACTCTGTACACTGTCTTTGCGCTCACAACGTTATTAGATTACTCACATATTCATGTGTGTGTATTTACAGTATTATAGAAGGCAAGTGTGTACCTGCACGCACAGATAATATGCTCATAAATGTATGTGAAGAAGCAGCATGTGAGATCCAGGGGGGTCAGTGCTAATCTGCCTCAGGTTTTAGTATCTAGAATCCCTCCTGTTCCCATTAATAAGCACCCTAAATAAAGCTGTATCTCTGACACATGCAAATGAACCGACGCAGCAGTAAAAAAGATCAAAAGATGCGAAAGGCTGCTATTACAGTAATCTACCTCGGCGGAGATGAGAGGCTTTTATCTGGCCTAAATTAACTGGCTGATCCGCAGTCCGTCATCAGCCATGGGATCAGAAGGCGTCAGGTAGTGCAGCGCTGCACAAATGTGTTTCCAACATAAAACACTAAAAAACAGCCGGTGGTCTGCTGTTATCAGCAAGTTATGCACGAGTAAACTCATTTTAAATCTTTCCATCTTCATCCACCTTATTTCTGTTTTGTGACACTTTGTTCCAAAAAGACTTTCATTTGACAGAAACTGTGGATTGCGAAGGGAACATACCCACAGCTGTTGAGCCTGCCTTCTCACTTATAGTTGACCCATTGACCACTCCTGACATGTCCAAGTTTCCTCTGTACCTCTCTGATTCAGGCTGGGCTGCCTGAATTGTAACCTGAGTAAGACTCTCCTCCCCTCTTTCTGTCTGTCCAGGTGCTGGGCTTCACTGACCGTCTAAATCTGTTAAGTACAGTCTCACTCTTCTCTGTCTAGCCCTGTGATAAGGAGCAGAGTTTCCAGTCTCTACCTCACACATGCATTCTCATATAACCCAGCCATTACTTTGCATCATTGAGGTTTATTTTACCTGATAAGCACACTGAGGGACCATTCTCTCCGTAGTAGTTCCTGAGGAGGATCAGCTGCCCTGAAAGAGCTTTTAGCTATCTGAGGTATGGCAACCATTTTTATGACGCTGCCTGTTGCACTTAGCAGCTTGTTGCCAGGTTCTCATGTCAGGCACGTGCACAGTGGAAAAGTAACCCATTGTGGACATAAAAACAATCTAAGGTAATTATGTGACCATAAAAGGTGGGTCCTCAAAGCAGGGGAGCCATTAGACAGAGAGAGAGAGTTTTTAACATGCATAAATCACACACACACACACACACACACCCATCCAAGAGCACACACACAGACACATAACATAGCCCCGAGCGTGACCTCTGCACTGGAGGAGCTGCTAATGTGGCCAAATAACTACCCAACAACTTGGAAACATCGAGTGGCTGACTGCTCAACAATAATGACATCTGCCACGTCCATCCAATTATCACCACGAATGGCCACAAGAGGTCCTGCCTGCATGTGCCACTGTGCATGTGTGTGTGATCCCCATTCTTGTTCACAACTTGCTATTTCATTCAAACTTAAGTTCAGCATGAGTGAGCTCTTATATATTTGAACTGCATTTAGTGCAGTCTTTACTGTGTGTGTGTGTGTTTGTGTGCGTGTGTTACCTGTCTCTTTTGGCTGGAAACTGTCACTGTCTCCGTCTAATCGGATTGGGAGGACACCAGCGGCTAATGCAGCCTGCTGCCATCAAGTCGTCCATTTAAAGCAGCGCTGATCTGATTGCTGGAGTTTATTGGAAAATGGAGCGAGCAGGGGCAGTGCCTCCCCCTCCTCCCCCTGCCCCGCGCTCCCCTCACTGTAGCTCTTTTCACTAAGCGAACACTGGGAAGTGCTTCAGCCTTTACCTAGTTAGCACCCTTATCAGTCTCAGCGAGTTTGGGGTCACTTTGGACAAGGACCTAAAGGGAGATGTTTAATGTAATTTCATTGACAGGAAATGGGACTTTGGATGCGATTAGGTACTTGCGGGACAGGTAGGGCAGAAGAGAAGTGCTGTTTAGAGTTTGTGTAAAAGCCATTTGATTGTGCAGCTCGTGTCCCTCGTATCATCAGTGGAATCGGCCTCACTGGAGTGTAAGCACAGAGTTGCCCGCTAATTCAAAGTCATATAGGTCACTTAACATCAACCTCTCTGTAGGATTAATAGGATGTTTGTTGGGAGTATTTTTTCAGTTGATGTAGATAACCAATAATTACCCGCCTCTAATGGCTGAAGCTGACAACCAATAATTTAACATGTTTGTATTTAAAAAAAAAAAAAAAAAATAGAATCTGTAGTTTTTGCACACCTGAGGGCAGAAAGACCCAAGCCCAGTTAAAACCAAAGAATTGCGAAAGGACTAAAACTGTTAAAGAACATTGCAGTGGAAAAGAGCAGCTTGAACTTCCATTTTAGCGCGACTGATGCAGCTAATGATGTTGCCTGCAACTCTGTCAAGTCGCTGGCGTTTTGACGGGTTTTAAAACATAAGGCACGTCAACTATTTCCGCAGCCAATCAAAATGCAAGCATATTGCAAGTTGTTGCAAGTTACAACTTATCACAGATAGATAGATAGATAGATAGATAGATAGATAGATAGATAGATAGATAGATACGTTTATTAATCGCTAAGGGGAAATTACGTTATCATAGCACTACTTACTGTGATCTTGTAATTTTTCTCATTTATTCCACCATGCACTTACTTCTAACACACTTTTCCTTCAATGCTAGAAATGCAACTCACATCTGGCAGTTAGAACAGCGGCACAAGTCGGTGCTATGGAGAGGATTCAGTGTCTCGTCTAGTCGCATTTGTGTGAACTAGAAGGTTTTCAGAACCAGAGCCTACAGAACTAGGCTCAGAGGGTGGAACTAATTTCGTTGGTAATATTTGGTCTTTACAGGGCTTAAAATGTAGACAGTAAAGGTGGATGGATTATAATTTAGCTCTAAGATCTGTCTAGTAAGATCTCAAAGACTTCTCTCCTCTCGAAACCCTTGAAAAGATGTATTGTAAATTGAAACTGTAAGAGAACGTCCACACTGGCAATGACAATGCACTGTTTGGCTCTGTAGTCTACGCTATGGGGCTCTACCCAGCTGGAGCAGTTCAACTGTATGAGCACTTCTTCTTTTTTTCTCCTTCATCTTCTTCTTCTTCTTCTTCTTCATTTGTTGTTGTTGTTGTTCTTCTTCTTCTTCTACTTCTTCTTTTCTGTGTATATTGGTGGATCGCAAAACCCAGTTTAAAGATGCTTACGCCACCTACTTTATCAGAGTGTGTAGATGATGCGCTTATGTCAATGAAAGCAGCTTTGCTTCATATTACCAGGTTTATTTATCGGCTACAATTCCAGCAACATATCGCCCTGATACATGTTTTGTATCCAAATCCGTTTTTTTTTTCTCTCAGAAGAAATACCAAGAGTCAAAGGTGCTCTGTTGTCTCAGTACAAATGTTTTAGACACATTCTCATTCAGAAAACAAACACACAGCGTGATTGTTTGGTTTTGAGTGAGTGAAAATCTTTTATATGCAGCAGAGATTACACTGACTGAAAATGGAAGTGTTTGGTGGAAAAAAATAGCACTCCCCAGTGAATCGCATTAAAGTGTGTGAATGTGTGTGCAAACCCCTCACTAATGCCCATCTCCCCCCTTTTCTATGACTTCCTTTGCCCCCCTCCCCTCACCCCTCTCCCGCTTGCGGCCACCGCTCTCCCAGTCTCTGTCGCCCTGCGATCTTATCACACCTCTTCTGATTTCATTTGACCGTCGCCAGCTAATCAGAGGCCAACATCTGGATGGTTCCCATGGCAACCGACAGGACCAAATATTCTGGGCCTTAAAAGGTGGGTCGAGGTCTGGTTGGTTGGAGGTGGTTGTGGAGGTGAGGGGGTGGGCAATGAGAAATGCCCTGAGATTGACAGCTCTGATGGACAGAGCAGAACAGTGGCCTGAATGGCGCTACACTGCCACTGTTTTTTCTACGTGTGTGTGTGGGTGTGTATGTGTTACCTCATTTCCCCTGATTCCACTGCCCATCCCATGGACCCAGTGGGAAAGGGTGGAGTAGAGGGCTGTTTGTTTGTGAGTCGGTGTATGTGTGAGGGAGAAAGGGTGCAGGGATATAGATGGAGCTATTTTCTGACTGAACCGAAGAGCAGCAGCAACACTGGCTACAGCTTATAAATACATTCATACACACAATAGTTTTTTTTTCAAGTAGTGGAGGAGAGGAAGTGCACTGAGCAGTGTATGGACCTCTGCTGCCTCCATATTGAGTCACTTAGAGCTTCACTGCATCACCACAGCCTTATTAATAACTGTACTTACAACGGTAGCTGCCAGTAGATGTCTGTAGGTCCGTTTGCTTCCTTGTCCTTAAGATGCAGCTTCGTCATTGATTATCTGAGAGACAAACTCACACGTGATTGATCAATGGATTGTCTGATCACTTTACCTGTTAATTACTGTCACTGTCCTTCCTGCTCCTCTGGTCCGAGCAGCCTTCCTCACACTACTCTGCCTCTCTTCTTCATGTATTCATTTACACGGGTCCATTAAAGTTGGGCTCCCCCAGGGCAAGTAAAAACCTCATTTAGCACAGCCTGTTCAGCCAAGACGGGAAACGCCAGACCCCCTCAGCCCTAACTGGATTAAGAGCCAGCCAACGGATGGGCCGCGGGACAGAACTCCCTAGTCCAACCACTTAAGACCGCACCACACCAAAACAGAGAAGTGGGATGTGAGGGGAAAAATAGATGAGTTAATACTGTACCATTCAAGAACCATTCAAGTTTCCACCAACTCATACATCACCCTGGAGTTCATAGAAATACTCACTATCTTCCTGGACTTTTGGTTAAATTCCTCTGGGCATACAGTCAAAGGCGCTATATTATTTTCCGTCCCTATTCATTTTTTTTTGTTTTCCTTTTTTAAAGTGGCTAGAGGCAGCTTATGTATGATTGTGAAAGATAAACAATTACTGACTTACACAGGAGAAAACATACAATCTATTAAACAATCATAACTAAAGCAGCTACAATCAGAAGTTTAAGTGAGCCACAAAACATCCTCAGAGTCAAATGTTCCTGAATCCTGATTGGTGCGTGTGACATAGTTAACGCTGCGCCTTGCCTACTTCAAATCAGTGAGACGAGCGCTGAGAGAAACACAAATATAGAGATTTCTAATATGAAATAGCCAAATTTGTGTTTGAACCTTGTCTCTCAAATTAAGAAGTTGATTGAGGAAATAGGTTGTCAGCGCTTTGACATATGTATTCAAATAGATTTTAGATTGCTGAAAAAAGAACAGTTGAGATGGTCTAATTTAATCATCTCCTGACTCAACAGATAAAGAACTTGGGACTAAGACACAAAAACCCAAAGTTGTGATATTACTAGACAGAATGATTTAATGGCAGATGATTTCAGGGAATTGCAGTACAACAACATCAGAGGAATGAGCACCTGGAAACCCCTTCTTCCTCCTTAGATTTACAAGCCCATTTTTTTCTTCACTGTGCTTCCTCATAGACAAAACAGTAACAAATAAAAACTGATATAATTTATAGCCATTTAAACTAAAATCTTTTTCTTTAGCTTTAAGTATATGTAAACCATACTGGTCTTTACTTTAGAGTTGTCACATTTCAGCGTAACCAAGATAATTTTGTCAATTCATAACGTAATTTATGTATGCATAAAGTAATTCTTTGTTAGCATGTCATGAAAGTGGTGGTAGTACATAACGTACTGACAAGAACTTTAAGTTATTACAGGCTCTTTATTATTTAGCACAACAGAATCATGCATTTATATCCGATGTGAGATGGGTGTTACAGAGGATTAAAGCCATTTCAAAGTGTCAGGTTAAGTGTTTGAATGATCACTGTCATAAACACACTGGTATGTAAGTTCTCATCGTCCCAGCCCTACCTCCCTCCCTACTTCTCTTATCTGGCTCTCTCTTGTGTCACATTTTAAGACTATTCTCTGATGATTTACATGTCTTCTCTAAACAGGCAGACAAAGATCACAGATCTCCCCAGCACAACCCCTAACACCATTATCTCTCTGCTAGATATTAGTCACATGGGACATTAAAGTGTTTTATTACATGGAAAGAAACTTAGTTTGTTTTTATCCACAATGATTCATTTGTTATTGCTGTTAGTCATCTGAATGCGTTCTATTTGTTTCATAAGAAGAACTAACTTCAGCGATCAGACTTTTTCCACGCTAAGTGTACCTGATGTTCTCCTATTGTTGATTCAGCAACACCATAAACACACTACAGTTCTCCTCTGATGAGGGGAGTTAAAGCAAGGTCAGGGCAGCACAGAAAATAGATTTTGAGACAAAGTTTTGAGGAGGTAAAGGTGGGGTTAAGAGTCAGAGACAGAGACAGGGTGGGACGTTCCTCAGAGATCACAGCATACCAAGGGAGAGGAAGACAGAGATGGCGGGAGGGAGGGAGGCATGTTTGAGTCCTATACTAACAAAAATGTTGTTTGATCTGTCAGAAGCAGTAATTCTCAACAATAAACTGAAGCACAGTTTCATCTCCCTTTTCCTCGCTTTTCCTTTCTAGTTTGATACCTAAATCAGTCTTTTCTTGTTTCCTTGCTGGCGTTCTTTTAGAGGTCAACAGCCTTTGAATTTAGGCACAGTTTACTTTGGGGTGCTTTAGTGTGTATAATGATTTAAATTATCGTACTGATTATTGAAATTACTTATCTTGACCATTTATAAATTAAGATGTGTCACATTTCACTACCATATGGCAGTGAAATGTGATAGGCACTGAATCAGATCCTATTATATGAATCATATTAACTTATATTGTTTATTACCTAGTAAAAACAAGTCAGCCCACAACAAATTGGAGCTTCAGCTGACAGTTGTGGGCGTTTCCTCATTGATGCCATGCACTATTGGTCAATTTGAATCAATTTGAAAGAACACATCGTTGCACAACAAAATACATCAGCCATGCCAACAGCAGACTGGCCTTACAAACACTACCGTTAGAGATAATACCCCAGGGAGCCCAGAGGACAGAGTGACTGAGGGCGGGGGAGAAAATGAGAAAAATGGGAGAGAATAGGATGGGGGGGGATAAAGGAGAGCGCTGAGAAAGTCATTGAGTATCAGGGGAGTTGTATAGATCTGTTATGGTGTCGCTGTAATTAAGAGGGACAAACAGAATGTGTAGAGGGAGTATAGCTGGGTGTAAATGCATTAGGGCCCCCTAACCACAGCCTGCTGGGATCAATAAGTCTCCATTCACATCAGGCTAGACAGGAGCTGTCCAGCTCTCTGAGTGCTGAGCCTCACTTTCTGCAGCATTAAGTCGGACTCAGGCTGAGACTGCAGAGAAGCGCTAAAATGATGTATAAAAATGATGTATTGATTTGTATAATACACTGAAGGAATTTCATGTCAGACACCTGTTGAAGGCAGCACAGAGCAGATAGGAATAGGGAGAGACAGAGGAACCAGCATGGTAAGATAATAAAATAAAAATGATCAGACAAGAGCGACAGAAAACGGGAGCCCACATTGAGGAGATGATGACAGGCGGAGGGAGGAGCACTGATAACCTTGCTGGCTTAAAAGCTTCCTCCAGAGCCTAATCAGACATCCCAATTACAGCCCCCACCCGAACCCCCCCGATAAACGGCATTATTAATTAAAAGGCTCCAATTGAATCTGTGTCTGATGGACGAGCCTCGGGACGATTAGCTACAAGACCTGACAGAGCTTATTTCTGCATGATGGAGTCTGTCGATAAAGGAGAAGGAGACAAGTCAACACAGTGATACAATGTCATATACACTGAGAGGCGGATAAACACACTGACAAAGCCTTCACTTAAAAAATGAACGCTCTATACCTGATATCACAAATATCAATATCACATAAAAGAATAGTTTGTGCCTACAGCTTTCTAAGATTCTATTTGCCGCTATCAGCTGATGATAGAAATACAGGAGATCGGAGACATGGGGAAAGAGAACAAGGAAGATGATTTTGCAGCATTGCAAATACATGGTGTTTGTCTGATATGCCTGTTACATCATTTCATCCCTCATGAAAATACTACAAACAAATATAATCTATGTGCTGCCAACATGAAAGAAAACAAAACTTTAGATACTGGCAGCTCTGCCAACTCCACCTTTGAGCAATATCCTGTCACATTTTAAAGCTACAGAATGGATCTAATATGATGAGACTGTTTTCTCTGACCTGGTAACTGCTTAAAAATATGTACAAGTAATTTCCCTTTTATGTCCAAGCAGTCATGTCTCAATAATCTGACACATCTGAAGTCACTGGTGCATTGAAGTATCAGTACCTGTTTCAGAATGTCATTGAATTGTTGTTGCCTTATTATTTTGAGGAAAAGAGTAAAAACAAAAGCACTCATTCAAATGATTTAAATCATTTTTACCATCAAAAACGTGTTTCTATTTCTGAAGCAGCAGATAAAAAGTGTTATCTGTAACAGGGGGGCCACTTGTGCATTGATGATGCTGCTTCTTTTCCCCTCATGGTCATACATCAGGTTAATAATTGTAGTCTATAGATATTGGGATAACTGACTAGAGGCTAATAGATTTCATAACGAAATGTTCTGACCTTTGTAGCATATCTTGGTCCCTGTGCCAATTTTTGTGTGATGACTCCACTTTATACCATCTATTAAAACAAACATTCTCACATTTAGGTCGCACACATCACTGGGTCAAAGTTTGGCGGTAGCTGTTTAACTGTTTATGGGGAGGTATGTAGACATGGCTTGGCTTGGCTTGGCTGGGACGACCCACCTTTACCCCTGCACCCCCCCAGGGAGCCCTGGGGGATCAGATAAGACCGGGTTCCCAGATCAGGGTCAGATTGACAGTTGAGTGCCTGAGGAAGAGTGATGGGTTTGGGATTGAGATTGGGAGGAGGGTCCCTTATACCAGAGAGCCCCTCAGGGAGCTCCTGAGCCAAGAAAATATGTTGTGTGTAATGACACAGATTATTTTATTAGGAAGAAATCGTTCTGGTGACGATTCAGTAAAAATGTTAACTTTATTTGTATTCAGTTAGTCCGGATTTGATTGAGGAGCAGAACTGTTGTTTCACATTTGCTAATTAGTTTGATTGTATCCAATTGGCTCAAGCTTGTAAATGTAAGCAATAAGATATTTGTAGCTGATGAGATCGCAGCTTGACAAGGAAACTGATTGTAATTAAAGTCCCCCGGGACTCTTCCCCTCCTCCTCCTGTTCACGATAAAACAAGATAATGTGAGTTTTCCCACGTATGTATCAACCATTGATGCATCAATGTGCTATAAGAAGGGTCAAAGGGTAGATGCAAGGTTTTTATCTTGGGAAAACCATTTCATGTTAGACGCAGGAATTACCCTTGAGGAAAATTAAATAAATGGCCAAATTATCTCTTAAAAGTAGTCGCCAATGGTAGATTTAATCAGAAACAAAGTGGAATATTTACTGCTTTGGTTAAGCATCTTAAGCAAACTTGTAAACTCTGGTAACAAGTTGTGGCTTTGTGATTAACTGGTTGAAGACACTTGTTTTAAATAGAAATTTAAAGGCAGAAGATGTAGATCAGATTATAAAATAATGTGTATCTCATCTGATTGTATTCTGCATTATATTTAAAACAAAATAAAAAGAAGAAGAAGAAGAATCAGGCCAGCTGGAAAACAAAGGCGATGTGCTCTCAAGGCCATCGAGGACTCCTCCAGGGCTGCTGACTTAACCAGAGAAATAATGTTGCTGCAGACACAAACTGCATTATTGTTCTTAGCCTGCAGACAACCTTTCACATATTTTCCCCTTTCGGTTGATGCAGCTTTGAGACTCCATGTCTCTGCTCGACACACACTCACACAGTCTCTCCCTCTCTCTCACACACACACACACACACACACTCGATTATATACACATACTCATGCCCCTTATAACCGTGAACTGACCTATTAACCCAGTACACAGTGCCATTTACATTCAGTCACACACACTCACATATGATTACACACTTATATATTACACTATGTAGACATGCAGAGTTATGGACATTCACGTACTGTGTCGGTGTACCAGAGATACACACACAAGCAGAACCGCACACAGTGTTGGTCAGTCAGACTAACTGGCTCTCGGACTAATTGAGTAGAGTGTGTGGCCCCGTGTGGCCCCGATCTGACCCCTCTGTAGCCAAGGACACCACTGAGCCTCTGCTTTGATACATTTGATACGGTTTAAGTGAGGAATGAAGACCTAAGCCTGTTTACATTTGAACTGGATTAGAGTTGGGGTGACAGTGCAGTAACGAGAGTGAGAGTGAGAGTGAGAGTCGGGGAAAGCAGAAGTTTGGGAGCATGAAAAGAGGAATCAGTGGCCTTTATTGTAAATTTAACAGGTGGTACTATCACTTTGGGTTTCATTTGTGTTTTTGTCACCTTTTTATTTAAAAGGGTAATGTGTATGAAATTACCAAAAATGTAGTTGTTTAGAATATAAACAACAGACTAGAATTGCACTCAGTAGAGCGTATACTTCCATCAAATCCCAGCATTCTGTTTCTGTACTTGTTCATAGATAATGGCTCAATTTTGAAAGTAAGTATCCATGCATAAGTTTAGAAATTAACAAAATGCTGAAAAATGTCTTTTTTTCACAATGTTAAAGAAAGTTTTTTTTTAATTCTGGATCCATCCCTTCATTCAGATCGGCATCAAAATTTAAAGGGGTTTGTTCTTGGTCGAGACTGATCCACTATCCAAGTTTGGTGGAAATTTGTTCAGCAGTTTTTGTGTAATTGTCTGCAAGGCTGTTTTCAGTCCCAGTTCGATGACCAGCCGCGCTCACTGGATCGTGGCTGGACCTGGATGAGCTGATCCCAGTTGCCTGTGGTGACTCCCCCGTGATCCATGGCCACTGTCCCTGTCCAGGCAAACTACTTCACAGTCAGTCAGTCGCTATACAGTCAGTTTGTTAGGCTGATAGCTCCATAGCTAACGAGCTAACAGCAGCTAGCTGCAGCCAAAGATAGTGAGCAGCAGTTAGTGATTATGCTGATGATTAATTGCACCTTTAGTCTGTTTTGTGTTTCACAGGGTTGTCATAGGTTGAGGATGTTGTTTCTGCAGTTACTCCATTAAAACGTCTGAAGTGTGTGACTTTATTTTTATTGTACATGTGCTTGCTCGTATGCAAGGGCAGGCCTACCTTTAGGGATTGTGTGTTGTTGCACCCGTGCAGTAATCCTCTTGGTCAGGAATTTTTCTCTCACTGTTTTTTATGGGTATCATTCCATTATGTATTAGTATAAATGGGTCCCTACACATTATTGTAATGGAGTGACAAAGAACAGGAGAAATCTGATATCTCTCCCCGTTTCTGTGTGTGTCTTGTTCTTTCCCTTGTCCTTTTTCTCCCTTTCGTCGTTGCTCTCTCCCTTTTCCTGAAGTAATGATTTGATGTTGCTAATGGCTTCCTAAATTTTGTAGAAAGGGCAGAACAAGCACTGTCTAGAGTTTCAGACGCTGGAGGTCTGCCAGACAAGGAGGGAAAGTGAGGAGGGGTGGTGGTAGTGGGTGGAGGCCATGTTGGACACTGTAGGTAAGTAGGTCGAGTAATGAGTGTGGGGATCAAGGGGGTGTTATCCTCATAATGGCTTGCTTTCAAGATATTTATATTTCCTGTTGGTCCAACAACCATACGTCACAAAAAGGGGAGAAATTCCCCCAATAAATCAAAGTGCTTGAAGCCTGAACTGTCTATTTTCTCAGAAATACTAATGGCAATGGAGTCGTTAAAGGACAAACCATAAAAATACTTTTGAAACAGTGATTCATTACAGCATAAATTAACTGACATAAAAAAAAACAAGTCACAAATCCTAGATTTGGCAAGGCTATAACTACAGTAAGTAAGTGATAACATTTAGCCTCAAGGTGTGTCTGGCCACTGCTGGGACTAACACTCATGGACGCACAGCCTCCCCGCTGCCAGTAGAATGGATTCTATTGTTGGAGCGCTCTACTGCTCATTCAACTTAGCCCACATGAAAGTCAATGGAAGGGAGAATGACGAATGGATGTGTGGGTGCTTGTCGTTTACATGGTTGTCTGCTTGCTGCTGTGTGTGTGCGTGCCTGTGCGCGCGAACACTCAGCGGCGTGATTGTGTGTGTTTGCTTGTTTGTCACATGATGTCCTGTGGCAATCTCTAACTAACCGTACAGGCGCCAGTGGAGGGTGGGGGGGGGGGGCGAGACACGGGCATGAGAAGATGCAGAAGAGGGAAGAGGAGCTATGGAGCCGCAGAGGGGGGCACGCTGGCTGACTGCTGTCACATGAGGGGCATATAATGAAGCCAAACTACATTCGAACAGTTGGATAACTGGGCAAATGACTCATGACCTGACTTAGCACTGTGTAAACATGGAGCTAATGTTCAGTCTTCTGAGCGATCCGCCATATCAGAGGAAACATTTCTGTCAAGGCTGAGACCTATTAAAAATCTAGTGCACACTTAGGAATTTGGACACAGATTTTGAACTTCTAACTGTCTTTGATACTGTGTGTGTGTGTGTGTGTGTGTGTGTGTGTGTGTGTGTGTGTGTGTGTGTGTGTGTGTGTGTGTGTGTGTGTCCTCAAAATTTAGATCTGCTGCCAGTATTCAGTATGGTGCCTGTAAAGTATAATGGAGGTATTAAAAATACTTTGCAGAGGCAGAGCATTTCATCACTGTCAAATTAAAAATGAAACATTACGCCAAGGTGGTATTTGTGAGCAAAATGCCCTAGGTGGCTTGACAGGAGTCCAGAGTCGGCGGACAAAGGATGGACACAAGCGATGGGCACAAAAAGGAAGCAGTGTCTGTGTGCGGCTCTTTATCACAGAAGCTTAGTGATGCTGTCATATCTAATGCTCACACTCCATTAATCACTTACCCTGTGTGTGACTGGGTTTGCGTGTTGGATGGCACTGTTGGGAGTGTGCGTGTGTGTAACTCCATGTAGGCGAGGTGGTAGTGTTTACCCAGAGCATAAGCAGCGGTTGGCCGCAGGCCTGGTACGCCGGGCCATGATACGCCACTGTGAAATGTGGCTGACAGAGGCAGCCTGTTGCCCTCTCCACTGTAATTGTGTGTGTCTTAGTGTGCGTGCGCAGTCTGTGCACTTCTTCGGTGTGTCTAAATTGTTTGTAGGTTTCACACAAAGGGCACATACGTATATTCTCTTTCTTCACTATGCAGACTTCTATGTGTCAGTATAAGGAGAGCAACCACGTACCTTGATTTTATTCCCCCAACCAGGTCAGAAAGATGTTTTTTTAATACTTACGGGAACAGTAGGTTTGTAGTTAATGGCTGTATGGTTACAGAAGAGAGTGGGAGAGAGAAACAGGGAATGGTAATGGGGTGGGAAAGGGGAAATGAATCAATGGCAGGCCTTGCCATCCAGGCTTATTCAGCAGGCCTCTCTCCCCTCATCTGTCGTCTATTTTTGCCCCCTCTTTTCGTTCTTGAGCTCTTGATCACTTCTCTTTCCCCTCTCCGCTGCATTCCGCACGGTTTTGTCATCCTGCCAAGGAAACGAATCAGAGAGCCCTCTCTCAGCCACCACACTTTTCCTTTGTCTCACTCTGCCTTTCTCTGCCTCTGTCCGCCGTAGTTCGGTCTGCACCCTACTGTCTGAGCACACTTCACTCTCACCTCCCCCCTCACGGCCTATGATGTCACATGGAGAGCAAAGGCTGTCGGAAAATGACCCGGGGTCGAACAGGCTTGTGTCCAGCGCACATATCTGGGTGCCGTAAACTGCTCATTCTTCTCTTTCAGGAGAGTGCTTCCCTTGTTTGGAGAAAATGTCTCCTGTTTCAAGAAGTCTTTCCTGGCCTTTTACAGAGTTTCAAAGTGGCTCCCCAATTTTCTATTTCTCTCCCAAGCTAATTTGATGCGTCTGTCCGTGCCAGTTATCATGCCACAGAGCTTGTTACTTGCACCAGTAATTGAATGAAGCCGTTTACATCGCTGACTTTTAATTAATTTTCATGTGTTGTTCTCTTTTTTTCAGATGATCTCCAGTGAACCGTGGCAGTGGTGAAATGTTTTAATCAGACGGGTAAATGGAATAATTCTATCAGTCAATTTGGTCTTGTCTTTATTTTTACATGGGTGATTAAACATGTTACCAGTTGTTCAACTGGCAGGGTGGATTAGCTGGATTAGATGCTCTATATTTGTGTGTGTGCATGCATCAGTGCGTGTGTGTATAATGCATTTGCATGGGTGTGTGTGTGCGATGGCAATTAATGATGGTTTGGCAGGCTAAAAGTCAATCAGAGGCATAAACGTAGCTCAGAGAAAGAGACTCAACATAACCAGAGCAAGAGAATAGAGATTATACTTGTCCACATGACCTTTGCCCCCTTTAACAGCCTGAGCCACTGGAAGGAAAGGTAAGGATCACTTTAGGCACTTCTTGTTGTTTGCATGCATGTTCACCGTTCACTGCTTGTTGAAGCTGTTTTTGACACTTCAACCCTCTCACCATCAACTCTGTATATATTCTTCGCGGCCTTTAGTGCTGTGAGCAGCTCGGTGGTGAACGTGTCGCTCTGCCGTCTCTTTCCAGCTCTTATCAGGTCAGATAGCCCTCAGATAAACAATCCGACCCGCACAGTCAGAGGCTCCGCTAGCCACAGCAGCTGATGGAGCCGATGCAAGGCCACTGTGACGACGAGAGGATAGGGCCTTATCTGTCTTCATGATGGAATGATGACAATATGCTCTTGGCTGTGTATTTTAGTACAGGACAATAAAAAATGTACACCTGTTCAGGCATGTAAAGCACAGAGTGATCAGGTGCACTACGATATCCACTTTTAAGACAAGTTCGTAATATCGTGCGTTTGTAAAACTGCGTTTGACAGTGTTTGTCTCCTCAACCAGGGAGTCGACAAGCAAATGATCACGGTCATGTAGAAACCGCAGGGAAGTGAGTTTATGTCGCTGGCCCGTTTTTTTTTTTTTTTGACTCATCGTGCTCTCACAGCGGTGTCTTTTCTTTCCGACAAATATGACAGATGCATATCAAGCTGCGCAGTCTGCTCAGGGGAGATAAGGACCAGTTAGGCGCTGGGGTTGCAACATCCCACCGAGCCAATGAGTGAGCACAACGCCTTTTTCATACCGATCCTCAACAGATAGGCCTGTAGTGCGTGTGCAAGTGTATGTGTGTGTGATGTCTCTGATAATTTCTGTCTCCACTGAATTCTGGCATCTACTGTGTAATGGTTGCAGGTTTGCACATGTCTCCTGTCCCGAAAAAGTGAAGCCTAAGTCAAAGAAGGAGGGACAGTTAAAGAACAGGTTGTCTCTCCTGGCGTGCATTTAAAGGTGACTGAGGTAATGCGTGCAACAGATTTTACTGACCTTGTAATCAAAAATAGGAGGGGGGCAGTTACAAAGTGCTAACCGTCTGCTTACTTTTAGAAAAAGAATGAAACATTGATTCACTAATATCAAAAACTTTCTTTCTCTCTTTTATCAGCTCTTTGGATCTAATAAAGCTCCTCACATCCACAATTTTGCCCCACAGAAAAAAAGTAATCATCATCATCTTTCTCATCTCCCTCTGAAATGTCCTTGTGGTCCTTTAATAATTTCACCGTATTTGGCCTTTTTTTAAATGCAGTTCACTGCGTTTCATTTATCGTTTCCTCTCCTTAAAACTGTCCTCTGTGTGTGTGTGTGTGTGTGTCTGTGTGTGTGTGTGTGGGATCTGTAGTAACCTGACAAGTATTGGGCAAACAAAGCCAGACACAACAAAATCTCCTACTGGAGATAAACACTGAGAAAAGTGGTTTAGGAATGCCCTCACCTCATGCCTTGTTTCTGCATGAGCGCAGAGACATACAGAGGTGAAATGAGGCCTGGCCAGCTGGCTCCGTCTTTGAGTTTTAGCAGTCATGTCTGCATTTTGATGTTGTACCTCTGCATACAGGCAAACTTGTTGATAATCAGGAGTGTTTTCTACAAGCAAGTGATCTAGCACTTGAATACCTCAAACGATTAAGAGCAGCTATGCCTTGTTGTGTGAACAACCTGGTCCATGGGAATTAAGTAGGCTTCGACGTGAATTCAGGGCAGCCAGAGAGCAACACTGTCACTTAATCCACCGCAGAAGCAACCATCGTTAGGCTACAATAGCAAGCTGAACAGCTTGAGATTCTGAGCAGGGCTCGGCAGGTCTCTGTGGGCTTCTACTGTCCTCCACAGTCCTCCTGTTCCCTGTCTGGTCATCAGTCCCTGTGGGAGTGTCCAGAGGATCCATCCAGGGGTAGGCACCTGGGCCCCATCCTCTCACTCCTGGCCACGGGCCAAGGTGCCCTTGACTCCCCCACTCACGCCTTTCTCCAGTTACCTGCCAGTGAAAGCGAGTGGAGCGGGGCGGGGGCCGGGAATGGCAAGGGACATTATATGGGCGCGGAAGAGGATGGCAGGTCCAGACGCCCACTCCCCTGAGCCCTCCCAGGCATTAGTACTGTACTTGCCCCCCGCTTTTTTCAATGGGAGCCTCCAGATGAATGGCTCATTTGTCCTGAGACAGTGGGGATGAATTTGTCTGTCGGAGCAGGTGAGCAGGAGGGCCTCAGCCCAGCAGAACACGGCATGAATGAGAGCTGAACACTACCTGTCCCAGGTGAACATCCTGAATGCTTCTTGTCCCAGGTGAGAGGAGACTGACCTCGTTTTCAGGGTGAGTTGAGGGAGGGGTGCTCTGCATGTCCACACCCTGTGTCTGACAGCTACTTCCTTAGCAGATCATGCCCTGAACACCGTAGAAAAGAATGTGTGGACCGGCCAAATGAGTGATGCTAATTCATAATGGTCTTAGTTTGATGTTATGTAATCATCTGGGAGTACAACATAGCAGCCACAAATACCCGTAACTCTATGCACTCATAAACCTCTTTCATTATTACTACACTCTACCCAGAAACCTCTTTAAAACCACAAACTGTGGCAATGAGGTCTATCTGCAGCCACTGATGACTGATATGAAACACTCTCCCTGTTTCTTTCCCTCTTTCACTTCTCTACTTTCATATTAGTTTTCCTATTGATGCTGGTAAAATATTCTCAGGAGTCTGTCTAAAGGTAAAAACACATTTACGGGTTAAGTTTTTTGACATTTACTTTTTTTTAAAGGTTTTTTGTAAAATGTGTTGTTATCATTAAGTAACTAGAATGGCACTCAGTAGAGTACATACATCTGCCAAGGCCTCACAGTCCCCTTTAATTCACCTTAAAGCTGTTGTAAGCGATGTTGTTTGCTGTAAGCAGTCTCCTCTATACATCGTCACGCTAGCACGACTCCTTTCTTTATTTCGTGGCAGCTCTGTTTGCCTTTTTCTTTTTCAAGCATTTTTCATCAGCTGGCCTGTTTGGTAGTATAAGCTGTCATGCTGGAGCGCTGGAATTGGTAGCTGTCCCTGTTCTGCTATTGCCAGTGTAGGAACTAGTACAAGAGGATCATGCTCTCTGTGTGTTCACCGAGCAGACATCAATGCAATATCAACTAAAATATATTTCTATCCACAAAATCCAGATTTTTCTTTTATCGAATTATTATCAGTCAGCCACCTAATCGTGCCTGATTATTTTCAAGACTCATACATCACTCCCTGAGAAATTCATGAAAATGTCAAAAACACCATACATCACAGTATTAAAAAAAGTGAGGAAAAAATCCTTTATCCAGAGCCGCACCAAAAGTTAAAGGGGTCCATTCTGGGCCAATACCCATCCACCATTTGAGTTTTCTGACAATCTATTTAGTAATGTCTTTGACAAACCAACCACCAAAAAACAAACAGACACGGAATAAAACATGACCTTCTTTGCAGGGGTAAAGATTTTCAATAGTCCAAATAATTCACAAAATGATTACATTTACAAAGCTTACTGGTTACTTATTACAGTTGGGGCAGCTCTTACTGCATACAGGATGAAACCTTGCAGAGAATTACACTTAAATACTGTAAAAACCCCGCAATCAATCTCTTTTTACTGTCTCTGTCAGACCTCTATGGTCTCAATTGCTCCTAATAGCACAACATAAGTATTTCCTGTTTGAACTTCTCACTTCCTGTTTTTTTTTTTTTTTCACTGCTTTGAAAAGCCATGTCCTCAGTCAAGTTTGGTATGCAGCAGTAACTAGCAGAAGGCCATTCAAGGTCCACAGAGGTCTTTGGGGAGACAAAACTGATGCAAGATCAAAACACTTCTAACTCTTTCTGGGTAATTTCTGACATTTGGAGAGATCATCAGTGAGATTTGGCATTCTGGCAGGTCAGGATGCGGTTGTTTCCTGTCAACAGAGGTCATCACTGATTATCTGCTGTCAGCTCTGCTTCTCGCTGAGTGACAGTTATTCCAGTCAAAGCTGTGCAGATCGGATCGTCGCCTCATCACATCATCACTACATGGTATGGTTGATTAATCTTAGAAGTGTTAGGAGTTATTCAAGTGTCAAATGGTTTCTGTGAATAGTGCTCACCAGGTGTTTTACTGAACGTACCCACCTTTTCCTGTCAGGGGTATTTCTATGAATTTGTCCATGAAAAGAGGAAGTTCACGTGTGGGTCTTAACATAGCACACTCACGATGACTCTGTAATCATTAGAATTCAAACAGTTCAGAGCTAAATTGGAGCTTCATCATGGCATTGCAAAGCACAAGTTCTCTTTTTGCTCCAGGGCAGTAAACAAGAAACTGAAGTTGCAAGTTGATGGCGGGTAAACGCAGGAATACTGTGTTTTCATTATCTAAATACTGTCCCATCTCACAGCCTTAATATCCTTCTAGGGGATTCTTTTTTAGTTAGGTCCAGGCAAAGGTCAACCCCCAGCTCAACACACACATGAAGAGACCTGCATCTGAACTGCACTCCACTTCCTTTCATCTTCTATGTCTCTCTCTCTCCCTAACTCAACTTTGTGAGGGGATGGTCGGGATACCTTTTGATTCCGCTAATTCAATTTGATGGAAAAACAAATACACTGGGGGAGTGGGAGACAAGGAAGGAGTGGGAGTAGTAGGGGTTGTGGAGAGGGGGAGAATGAAGAGATGGAGCGTTTCATGGAGCTCAGAGAGGGAATGAGCATTGGTGGGGAGGTGGGTGAGGGCAAACGGAAAGGCAGAGGGGAGAAAAAGAGGGAGGTAGGGAGTGGAGATGACATCCAGTTCCCGGTTGAAGTCGTAAACCTTGCGGTGCTCTGATCGAGGTGGCCACCATGTTCACCCCACCGGCTCATCCAAGTTCTCTTCATCACTTCTAAGGAACGCTACTTTGATAGTGAAGATAAGTAACATCCTATTTTATGTCTCTCTTCATGTCACATAATTCATGATTTGAGTTAGGAGAGGGGTATTTTCGATGTAGCAGTTGTGAAATAAAATGCAGACATAACCCTTAATATTCAAAGTCTGTATGAATTTATTGGGGTAACAACGTAGGCACATGCTGACTACCAAAACAATTAGCCAGGCATTCATTTCAAGAGCAAATGTACATGTCATGTGCCTGCTGCCTAATGTCTCTTCAGGCTGCTCTGCTTTCCACAAACAGTGACTCTGCATCAGACATGAGAAGCTTGTTACACACCTTCCTTGTCTGTATGTTCACATGCATGTTCATGTCTGCGTATATGTGTTTGGATGTGTGTGTTTAGGCGAGGGCAGCGCTGGGAGTCACCGGCCTGGCAGACTGCTGTATTATTTTTGGGAGGGCTGCCCCTTCCCTCTGGAGGGCCTCATTGAAGAGCGCTGGCTCTCTCCGTCTCCCCCTCTCAGGCTCCGGGAGTCAGGCCAAGCCCGGCCGAGCAGGCTCGCTGGCTGCAGAAGCAGCACACAACCCCGCTGGAGCTGTGGCCTGTACACGGCTCAGCACCCACGGCACTGCTCTACACACAGATGGCTGGACCGCTTATTGGCAGCCGAGCGTTACATTTTCACTGGTGTTCAGCAAGTGGATCAGGGGGATCCCACCCCCGCTCTGAAAACATACACTCAGTGTGCTGCAGTACTGTATCCATGTGTATGCAGCCAGGTTAGTGCTATTCAGGGTGCTATGATGTAGCATAAGCTGACAACACAGTGCTCCAGCGACACTGGAAAACAAATCAGCATCTATAGTTATCCCTGGACAAATATTATTTCCAATTTGAACAGATCAAGCCTCTGGGAAACCCCAGCAGATCAACCTCCACAGTGGTCCAGCAGATGTGAGCTGGGTGGAGGGTTGAGGGAGGGGTAGTAGTCCACTTTTAGCTTGGACTGTTTAATCGGCTGGTTTGTGTTGTGGGTGTGTGAGGCTATGCTGAACTCGGTGATGATGACCTCAAATTGGCCCTAATTGAGCAGACTCATTAGTAGCTGGCTCTGTTCAAAGTTCCTTTTTTATTTTACTGTAATCGTCCAAATGGGGAGGGAGAGACACAAGGACCAACATAGAGGGAACGAAGGAGAATAAAAGACAAACAGAATACAGAGCAGAAAGCAGGAGAGTGAAGAAAGATAAACAAAACAAAGCGAAAGAAAAAAAGGTCGTGATGAGGGAGCAGCAGAGTCGACGCCTGCTTCCTGGCAGCCTCAGCTGCGTGCACATCTGTGTGCTAAGGGTCTGAGCAGACCCCCACGTGTTTGCTCAGGTCGCCTGATTGCCTTTCCTTCCTCCTCGCTCTCACACTAAAGACCCGCTGTCCTTCCTCTCACTCCAATCACCGTAGCCAAGAGAGAGGGCCACTCCGACAGACACGGGGAAGCAAGAGAGGCTCTCGCATGAACTGCACCCATGACTCAGTGTTTGCCAGACACCAAATCATCACAAATGTGCCTGTTTAGAGAGCTTGAAAAAGAGTTTCTTGGTTAAATAAGGGTGTGAATTAGGGTTTGTGTTTCTTTGTTTTTTTTCCCCCCCCAAGTGTGTGTGAGCATGTGGGTACGAGCATATGTATGACTGTGTGTGACTCCCAAGCCCTTCGCTGGAGCCTGCTGTCTGGGTACAATGGTCCAGCCTGGGGCCTCAGTTCCACAAAGAGGCCTTCTCTTAACAACGCGCCATCACAGATAGAGGCGGAGCCTGACCAAAGCATTACCACGCTCAAGGGATCACAGAGCTTCCCTTGATGCATCTGATATCACTTATGATGTTAATAATCAAGCACTCTTCATTACAAGGAGAGTTCAGTCCAGTGTGTGTGTGTGTGTGTGTGTGAGAGAGAGAGAGTGAGTGTGTGTGTGTGTGTGTGTGTCTGTCTGCAGGGTTGATAAAGAGAGACAGACCAAACTCACGAGGCAGTGACAGGTTTTATTTTAGTATTAAACTTTATTTCCTTTACTTTTTGTGAGATGGAAAAATGATAAAAACATACAGCTCAGGGACTTTTCATCTAAGATAGGTCAGTGTTTTTCTTTACGTAATAACCATGAAATTCAAATCATAACAGTTTCCATGTGTCTTTGACGAAAGCTTAAAGAGTGAAAATAAATTATCGTAGCAATAATTATAACATCAAATATAACAACAATAATAGCAATTAAGCATTTATAAACACTCTATTTACTGTGTCTTTTTTCCATAAAAGTCCATTATTAAAAACAGGTGAGCATTGCAGTGGTGTACAATCCAGCATGTGAGGAGAGCACTGGCTTGTGGGTACTGTAGTCTGACTGGTTCTCTGGTTCTGGTACAGGTACGGTAGCTGTGAGCCAGTCTTAAGACTTCCAGCACTTTTGTCTGTCCACAGCAGTTGTGGATGAAAGCCCGGGGATGGACGGGGTGCACGTATCTCAGTATATGATGAGATGGTCGTGAGGTGAAAACAGCGGTTCTTTTTAAGACCTCTCATGAGTCTCCTGTTACAGGGTCAAGGAGAGGTGGGTACCAAAGTGACTTAGTAAAAATAAGCAAAAAGAACGACAGGCGTCTCCGCTCACTCCATTCCTGCAAGCCTCAGTCACACAGGGACTCACAAACCCCCTTGTCACATTAGCTCTTCAGAGTCCACTAAAGTCCTGCTCTGCAGCATCCCATCAGTGAGGTCAGGCATGATGCGACCTTCAGCCATTAAGTCCAACTGAAAGTCTCCCCTCCATCCACTGTACATGATGCAACAAGTCTGCTCACCTCTTCGACGCGAATTGGAGGGCCATTTAGTGTTAATGGCAATGTGGTGGCTCCTACAGGCGGAGGAGCTCTGGGTGTGGAGCGGCCTCTCAGTGAGGCTCAGCCCACACCGGCGAGCGATTGGAGTGGTGGGGGTGACCGAATGAAGGGTGAATGGGCGTGGGAGTGGGCAGCATGTGTCCGGAGTGGCTGAAGGGGGGCAGGTGACCCATGTGGGCCATGTGGCTGGTGAGGCTGGATGCTCCGCCGAAGGGAGAGGCTTTGTCCTGCATGCACTTGGATAGCTCATCGTAGCCGTCCCCTCCTCGTTTGTTCCTCTTGGACTTACTGGACATCTTGCGGTTGCGTGTCTGGATGCCTTCTTTCTTCATGGTCAGGGGTCTGTTGACCTGTGGAGAGCAGAACATTAGCTCAAGGCACACCACACAAAAGCTTCACTGACAGTGTGAACAGCACATTTTCAGGGTCTGATGTTAGCTCCAGCTTGTTTACCAGCTTATAATTTAAAATGTGTCACAAGTTGCATCACCAGTTAGGATTTACATGCGCCTCGGCTTGATATTATGAGTTACACCAGTGTGAAATATATGCAATAAATAATGAGCAGCTGTTTTGCATATATAGCTCCATTATAAGGGAGTCAGGGGCGTTTTTCATCTTTTGTCTAATTTAAAGCCCAACAGAACCGTCCTGGTCAATATGAATACATGGGGATGAGGGCTGGCTGGAGCTGAAAGGAGCAGCCTCAGACAAATCCTCATCAGTGTAACCGACGCCGTTACACTGAATGACAGTCCCACCCTGCAGCCTCTCCGGGGAGTAACGCCCCCCATTGAAACAACGATGGATTAATAAAAAAAGACGACCGGTGGGTTCTGCCCGACCGGGTGAGCAGGCTTTGCCTCCACACTCTCACAGTTTCTCTGCTTCTAAATCGATACGAGCTGTCCGCCCACTTGACCAGTTAACGACCAGCACCCCCCTCCCTCCCTCCCCCCAAACAAACGCACTTGACTTGTTTTTTTGTCTTTTTATTTATTTTTTTACCCGTGATACTTACATTGTGCAGTTTAAAGTAAAGGCCGCAGGCGTTACACACCGGGTCTCCGTTCCCGTTGCGCCTCCACAGGGTGGTGGTGGTGGTCTGGCAGTTTGCACAGCAGGTGCCTGCGCGTCTAGCTGCGGACTGGAGGAAGCAGAGAAAATACATGGTGAATAATGACCCATTCACGTGTGGTGGAGAGAGGTCAGCGCGGACACCGAGCTGCACAAAAACACGCTAAACATCACTTGCGAGGCTGATCGTGAAACATTTGTGTCATCGTAGCCACCGCTGTAACATCGCATGTTCTGAATGTGCGACTTCAAAACATGAAAGTTTTCTTTAAATAGATACAGCGGCTCGTGGAACTTCGTGACGTTTCTACTTTGACCGCAACACCATATGCAGTGAGGCATCAAAAGGAGCGACGCTCAGACTGGAAAATATACTTAACTCCTCTATTAAATCAATTGCATGTAAGCAGACCGCTACAACCATGATCAAATTTTCTAATTTGCGCAATAAGATATGGGGATATTTTTGTATGGAGAGTGCCTGATGCTGTGCACGCCCTCCGGTAATTATCATATTTACTGAATTAAAAAATAAGTACACTGGTATTAACAGGTTATAAAGCAGGACTTGTGTAAACCCTCTATTTATCCTGATCCAGGGAAAGTGGACTACAAAGTCATGTAAAACCCAGTGTCCTGCCTGGCAATGTGCTCCTGCGTCCATTGCGGATCAATTCTTCACACATAATAAGAAACATTAGCTTTACATGCAAGAACCCCGCGGCCCTGAGCTTTGCAGGCAGCATCCAGGTTTTTCTTTTTAATTAATTTCAGGTGCACTCGTTGCTGGTGACCCGGAGAGCCGCTCTGGTCATATATATATATATATAATTTTTTTTTTCGCGAAATAAAACAAAATGTAGTCTATCTAATGTAGTCTTTTTTTTTTTTTTTTTTCAAATAAAACGGGGCTGCGCGTTGAGCACAGAGAATGACAAACAAGAGAAGAACATAAATCCATTTATTTTTCCAATCCCCGCCCCTCACGCTCTGTCTCTTCACACATAAGCGGCTCCTCCAGTGTTGTGATAATCTCTTTACAGTATATGTCAGTCTGGCCATAGAGAATGCAGCGCGCTGGTTGAAGGCGGAAACAGCCGGGAGCCTGACTTCCTTATCTGGGCCGGGCAGATATCCGGATAGGAAACAACTGGATGCCCCTTTGAACACAACTCTGAAAAACACTTGAGCTGAAAATGCAAAAGCTGCAGCCACATGGGCCGACCCCAGTGGAAAATGTTATGGGACCTTTCACGAGGAGGGACGACGTGGAGGTGGTCAAGGAGCGACCCGAAAAAACATCGCCAGAAGATACATCATGAAAAGGCTGCAGTGTTGAGACAAAAAGGCCGTTCCAAAAATGTCTCGAAGATCTTCTGATAGCGGACAATTTATTTGCAAGCCAAATTACCAGCTAATGTTAATGAAGACCATTAGACCCGGGATACAGCCTGCGCAATCATAATTAGCCTGGGTAAATGAGATAGCACAGACCCCTTTTTATTAAAGGGGAAAGGTTATACTTGGCAGCACTACACTACAAAAAAAAAACTAATGTAATTTTTAGTGTTAAAGCAACTGTTCAATGAATCCTAATCTAGCCACTATTTTTTAATTTTATCATAATTATTAATTGTAGTTCTGTGCCTTGTGTTGTTATTTATTCCTGACAATTGCGATCATATAATGCTTATTTTATTCCTATTATTAATTTACCATTACGAGAAAATTGTATTATTTCACATATACTATTTCTGAATTTGTAGACAACAGAGTTCCCTGATTTGCTTGTTTGTTGACAAATTAACCCGCCACACACAGAATAAAAAAAATATTTCTGCAACGATATAAAATGTCAAGATAGTTAAATCATGACACAGATAAGTGTGTCCAGCTTCAGAAGGGTTAATGTCAGAAGTGTCTGTGCAGCAGTGCTACATCCAACACAAGAATGTCAGGCTACATGTCCACGCTGCTTTTCATTTACTCAAGCATGGTGTTAACTAAAGCAGCATGGGCATTGGTATCAGTAACAGTATCAGAAGTACCAGCAATAATGATAGCAGGAACAATGGCAATAGTAGCAGTTTTGTAACAGGCCATGAAGGCGGATCATCAGGGGGTGAGAGGGACAAACAATTCCAGGAAGATCATAGGGAAAATATAACTTTCCTGGAATTGTGCTGCCGGCCTGTGCTTTGTGCATATTTGGGTGCCTTCTCTCAGAGTGTTGCCGTGCAGTAAGAAGTGGGACTCACCAGTCTGCGTTTGGGCTTGATGAGCGGTCGGTTCTGGCCGTTCATCTTGTGGTACAGTCCGCAGGCGTTGCACAGGTAGTGGCCGGTACCATCCCGCCGCCACAGAGGGGTGGAGGTGGCACCGCAGTTTACACATTCACGGCCCTCTGCATAGAGTTCAAGAGGGGGAGAGGAGAAGGAAATTTATATAATTAAAAAATTCACACTCGGTCAGATGCAACACATAGCAGCTGTCCAGCTCAGTATGTAATATGAAGTCAAAATCTGTCTTCATATCAGGGTGCAGGTGTGTGCACGGCTGTCATGGACACAGACACCTCTATGTAAACCGATCCAGAGTGGGGAGGCCTGAGACAGCCAGAACATGTCCAGAGGTGTCCAACAAGAAGACTGAGACACACCATCAAATTAGAACTACATTATTCATCGACTCAGTGGGCACCCATGAGAGGAAACAAAAGTGTGTGGTGTTGGTATTAAATGTGGCGAACAGGGTTGCAGCCTTTAATGACGGGCTTGCGTGCCAGTTGGCGTCAATTAATAACATAGTAATCAGTCTAGCATTATTTTGATCACATTACCCTTAAAGTGTGACTGAGTCTGAAATCCACTTCTTTGTGCTCTTCTATGCAAAAAAAACCTGCTTTTTAACTTATTCCCACACGCTCTCCTCGCCCTTTCAGGTTTGACTGACATCAAACAGCCTGTTGCTAAACCGACCGATTCATTTAATTCAAGTATCCCTCTCTCCCTAGAGCATCATCGCATTATTCCTGTTATAATGCCAGCGACACCCCAGTCCCACCCTCGCTCCACAATGGAATCTGACCTGAGCAAAAAGCTATGTTCCTTTTGAAATGCACCTCGCCGCATTTTTTTGTACCTCCCTTCTCTTCCTCTTAAGCATTTCGCAACGCAGCGACCACATTAAAGCGAGCTCATTAACACTGTGAATATTCACCAACAGTGACTTATGCATTCCGTCTTATGCAATGTTCAGTGTTGAAATAAGAAGAAGTGGGAAGCTTGATGTGAAAGGTATGTTAGAGAGGAGAAGGAGGTCTGGTTTGAGGCTGGTTTAGCAGGAAGCCACACTACTGTAAGGTATATGTGCTGACAGCTGAAATGTCATTGTGGCATTTGGTACAACAATCAATCACCATTACTGGCACTGGACACCAACTTTGATAGATAAGAGGCTTTTTAATGCTGGAGCTGATATGTTTGTGTTACTGATTCAGGCCCAGGCTGGCCAGCTTCTTTTAAATGTCACAGTATAACATTTCTCTGCTACAACAGCAGCTCACATTCACTCAGATTATCAGCCACTGAGCGTTCCCCAGGTGTAGTAAAAAAAAAAAAAAAAAAAAGCACACGACAATGGATCACAATATGGATAATTACACGACTACATTTGGAGCAAACTTGTTAACAGCTTACAATGTTTTTCTGTTGTCATTTTTTTTGTCCATTAATTCAAAGTACAACAGCTGGAACAATGCAGGGAAATTACAGAGCCATTACCAGACTGGGTTGTTTTTCAAATGTCTGCACATTAATGTCAGACATAAAGTCTGAATATCACTCCCACTACATGCAGGCTATTGAATCAGCTGCTTGTCCAGACATTCAATTAATAGACTGCCTTTTATTATAAACAATTTTGAGTACAACCAATTATGTGGGGGGGTTTTTTTTTCCAGCCTTTTTCTCCAAACTTTGAGATGATGCGTACAGCTTAATGGTTTCATGAAGCAGACTTCCATCTGCACATAGAGGCAGATCTACCGTGTGCCTCCACTTCGTGTCAGTGCAGCGGGCCAAGGCCATGCTTAAAAACACAAACAGCAGGGCTCTGTCGCCTGTGCTTTGTTAGTACTGGGGAGAGCTGAGGGAGGGGTGGAGGTCGTGATTTGTTCACTTGGAGGTATACAGGATATGGCAGGAGCCAGGGCGTCGTGACTCCTTCGTTTTTTAAGTGCAATAAAGGCCACGTTCAAAAGAAAACAAGCCAATGGCACGAAGAAGAAGTCAGGCGACTGAATGAGTCAATGTAATGTTCCTGTGAAAATGGTTTAATACTTTGAACAAAAAATCGCGTTTAATTTTCCTCCAGATCAACAACAAAATAAACACACAGCCTCTATGAATTATTGATTATATCCAATTAGGTTTAATCCCACTTTCCATTATTTGAAGTCTCCATTAATCGTACGTATAATGGCCCCTAGCTCTGCATTTAGTAAATAGTTGACCCCGATTAGTGTGATGAGTTTCATTTAAAGTTGGAGCCCGTTTAAGTGGAGGAGCTTACAAGTGGCGATGGGACAAAGATAAGAGCTGTCAGCTTCTGAGTGGCAGTGATCACGCTTTTTGAGAGTGACCCAGCAGAGCAACAGGTTCCACTTTAAGAACTAGGTCAGTGCGAGACCGAGCTGGCGCTGAAAATGATTAAAAACTCAATGAAACACTTGATGCGTAATTTTTTTTTCCCCCGTTGAAGTTTGTTATAAAGTGCCCATAGACTGATATAAACGAAATATATGACAATGGCAGGTTATGATGATATTGCTCCATTAAACATTTATCTACTGGTGATATAACGAGTGAACTATAGTGTGTAACGCTAAATAAACCATAACTTTTAAATTAGGCCTTATCAGTGTCATCTGCAGTAGGCGGGAGAAACACGCGTGGGACTCACCTGAGCTCGACCTGGCTTTGCTTTTGCATTTGGGTGTAAAGCTGGAGGAGGACCCGCCGAGCAGGCTGCCGGGGTGGAAGAGACTGCCGCCGTACTCGTGAGGTTGCAGGGAGTAGGCCGGGTAGGTCGGGATCGGGTGGTGCGTGGCCGGGCCCTGGCCGTTCATCGAGGCCAGGCCGCTGCGCAGCGGACTACAGCTCTCCATTTTCATCCCGTCCGCCAGCGACACTTGGTACTTGATCGACTCCTTCTCGTCCATTCTGGTCGAGGTGGGAGAGGTAGGGCCGGGGTCCGGGGACACGTCTTTCGGAGGGGTAGGGGGGAAGCTGTAGAGGTGCGGGCTGGAGTGGGACGCCGGAGTGAGCGAAGACACCGGGGCCGTGCCGGTGCTGCTGCTGCAGGGGTAGCCGGAGCCGGTGGTGTGCAAGCTGGGTTTGCTGAAGTGGCTGACCGCCCATGCGTTGTGGTGGTGGGCTGCGGACAGGGCTGCTTTCCCGGGGTCCAGCCAGGGAATGCCGGGGCTGTGGATGAGGTGTGGTCGGCAGACCTGGTTCCCAGTGAGGCGAGCTGGAACCCAAAAACAATGCGTTTGATATATTTGAACTTTTCTGGACACAACAGCCAGCGACAAAACATGAAACCCTTACCTGTGAAATACCCAGAATTACTCGAGTCCGACATTTAGCTCCAGATGTAGATTAAATAGCCGTTAATTTAAACTCGTAGATTTTGTTCTCAATTATCCAAAAATGTTGTCCACGAATGACAGCAGCTTCTTGTCTAATTAAGACAGAGCCTTTAAAAGGCCCGCTGACCGCTGGAAACACACTGAAAGAAGCTTAACGTGGGCCCAGTATCTTTTCATCGGCTGCAGCTCTCCGACTAAAGATTGTTATTAGTAAATTTGCGGTTTTTATTTTATATCCGGGAAGTGCCTCTCTCTCTCCCCCCTCTCTCTCTCTCTCTACAGAAACCCCTGCCCCAACACTGAGGGGTTAAATGACATACTTCCCTTTCCTCTCGCTGTCATTTGCTAGAAATTCCTTTTATGTTTCTCAAACGTCCTAGAAAAAGTCAAGACGAACTTTACTGCACATTGCAAGAATTACCAAGCTCATATTCCACACACACACACACACACACACACACACACACACACATATATATATATATATATATATATATATATATATATATATATATATATGTATGTATATATATATATATATATATATATATATATATATATATATATATATATATGTATACTCATAATGCACGCTCTGTTTGATCATTTTGAACCTATATAAAACCAGAAATGCCTTAATAAAATATCAACTTTTCCAAACTCAGATGTCATCACACTGGAGCGCATCTTACCGTGTGCTTGGCTGTATGTGACCCTTGCCCGGGAGTTGGTGTAGTAAGGGTTCCCTTGAGAGTCCAAGTGGTTCAGAAACATGTCAACCTCGTCCTGGGGCAGTAAAGGCGCCATGGGCTCCATGTAGTTGTGGCTCAGACTGTGGTGGTGAGAGTCCGGGTGCTGGCCGTTCAGCACTGCGTGATGGTGCGCCATCCATCGAGACTGATCGGCCGCTGCGACCTCCATGGC